>NC_058158.1:23507991-23513057 GCF_020080835.1 Cotesia glomerata | reverse complement strand
CTTAGCGGGAAGTTAAAAATTCAGATTTGTAAATATTAAAGTTATGTACTTTTTATGTTCATTAAAAATTTTAAATGTCTCGTAAAATTTTATTAGTATTCATTTGTAACAGTATTATAACTGATTGAATACGGGTGAAAAATTTATGGTATGCATATGAACAAATTGTACTGTGCAATTTGTATTAAATATAAATATTTGTGGTTTATTTTTTTATGTTTTTGTGTTAAAAATTTTGTAATACGAAATATAAAAAAAAATGACCTATAAGTATTTATGTCTAATACAAATTTTGCAGTACAATTTGTTCATATTCGTATCATAAATTTTTTAACGTATATACACAATATACATTATCCCTCAATAATAACATTAACTAATACTCAGCTATTGGGTAACTTTTCTATAATTGAAAGTTATCATTTTTCAACTATAATATTAACAAAAATTTATTTATTTTCACAACAAAAAGATAACATTTCGTTTTCTAAAAGTGACCCTTTTGTTATCTTAAAAATTATATTTTGTTATCATTTTTAGTTAACATTTTTTTAACGTAAATATGCTATCAATTTGTTACTTTTTGAGATAACTTCTTGTAAGGACATGAGGGATACATTTCGGTAGAAAATTTGTCAACTTTTTGAAAGTGAAGATTGTTGGCATCTAACTTTTTTTAGATAACTTTTTGATGTTATTAAGTTGCCAGTGTGCCGCTTGGGCAACTTGTCACCAGCCGAAAAAAAAAGTTTATATACCTAAAAATACAAAAATCTCAATTTTTCAAAATTTATTAATCGCAATGATTTCAAATTTTGATCATATCGGAGTTTATCATATTAGAATCTAATTCTAAGAGGATGAAGCATTTTTTTCAATTTTTTAAGTCAAATTGTTCAATTGACCCTTTTTTCCCCTATAAAGTTATGTTGTGCTCTACTCCAACACAAGCTTGAACAAATACTTCGCGTTAGATTTTACCATGTCAATGGATTACTTATTACTTAAAAACTTCGAAAAATACTTTCATATTTAACTTCATTAGCCTTACTAATTTCAAGAAATTTAAATTCATTACTGGATGTTTGAAGATACTCTTCCGATTGCTGCAATTCCTCAACATTTTGTCTTTGTTGATCTAATAGCGTGTTCAAATTTTCATCGTTTTTAAATGTTCCAAGGTTTAAATCTGTGAATGATTCATCTTTTTCCAAATTATTAACTTTATTTTTTAAATCAAAAATTGGATTTATGTCCAACCCTCGCTCAGAAATTTTATTGTTTTCATTCTTTTCGTTTTTAGATTTTTCGTATGCATCTTGAAGGAGCTTTTCATTGGTTAGTTTGTGTTCTAAAATTCTATATAATTCATTTAATAACTTGTCACGTGCATTGTTTGTATCATAAAGTTGTGACTCAACCATTTTTATTTGATCTAAAAATGAGCTCATTTTAAGTCCATCAAAAAAAATTGGTCTTGATTGATTCAGTAATTCTATTAATTTATCGTCACGTTTTTTTAATTCTTGTACATAACCATTGATAACAGTCATCAAATATTGATAGCTTTTTTTCAAATTTGCAAAGTAAGTTGTTAACTCCTCTTTTAAATGTTGCACTTCACTGCTCTTCTTTTTTAAAATATAATTTTCTGTAATATCATCTGTGTCCTTTGTTTCTTCGGGAATTTTTTTATCTCCATCAATTTTGGGATCAATCCTTAAAAAATTAATAATATTAACATCTTTCAATTATTTATCTTTAAACTCAGAATAAATAGGGAAATATGGCCTGAAGCGGGTAAGCTAATGTTGAAAGCCAAGAACTTTTAACTTTTGTTTGACTATAATTTTGATTTTTTCAATAGGATTAAATTTTCTAATACAGAAATAGGGTTAAAGACCCCATTAGTGGCAAGGACCCCATTATTAACACTTTCTTTGATTTTGGTACTTATTCAATTAATGAAATGATTAATTTCAATAATAAATATATTATTTCTAATATTTAAGACCTTTAGATCAACAAAATTTTTCATTTTTATTCAAAGTAGAATATTTTTTCATGGAAATAAAAAGTGCCACTAATAGGAGTTAAAGATGCCAATAATGAGGTCTTTTACCTTACATACTTTTCTTCATCGTATACTTAACAGGTTGCACCTAAAAAAATTATTTTATAAAAATTAATAAAACGGTTGACCCTACAGGCCATTCCTGCAGCTTCCCGCTAATTTCAAATGCAGAGAGCTCCGAATTTCACGATATATATATTGTAGGGTGACACACCCTACATATATATATACAGGGTGTCCCAAAAGTCACGGACGCCATTGTAGCATCTGATGAAAAAAATAATTCTGAGACGAAAAGTCCTTAGCCATTTTTTAATCAGACGCACAGATAATTAATTATTAATTAAAATAATGTCCTTTTATGCGTTAGAGAGAGAGAGCACCAGTGTCCAGTCAAGTGCGTTCCAAACGAAGACGCTTGCACGTGTGAATGTGTAAGTAAATGTGTGTGACTACGTTAGCTATACGTTAGCTATAGTAGCAAGTTAGTCATACAGTTAGTTGTGTCTTTGTTTGCCACATACTTTACTGGACACTGACGCTCTCTCTCTAACACATAAAGCGACGTTACTTTAATTAATAATTAATTATCTATGCGTCTAATTAAAAAATGGCGAAGGACTTTTCGTCTCAGAATTATTTTTTTCATCAGATGCTACAATGGCGTCCGTTACTTCTGGGACACCCTGTATATATATATATATAGCATATATATATATATATATATACATATATATATTGAGACACTGCAAAATGTCCCGATTTTATCAGCCTGGCGAACTACCACCCGAAATTTCCGTTACCGACACTAGCTAAATTAATGTGTAGCCCCCGTGACAAGACGACACGAGGAGGGGAAAATCAGCTACGAGCCTCAAAACCTGAGCATTGATCGACACTTCGATCTATCCCCCGGTGTCAACCACCACGTTGGATATTTCTTAGTCAATTTACTACTATACCACTATTATTACTATTAGGTGATTACTCACCAAAATTTATAAAACTTACTACTAAAACCTACTAAAATTCTATTAATAGTTTAATACTAATTATCAGAAATATTTTATATTACTTCTATTAATTTTATTATTTTTGCATTAGGTGATTATTCACCACGTTTATTACTATTGTTCAATTATTTATAGCACTAGGTTTAATTATTCTATCCCTATAAATAGTTTGTTAAATTACATAACCAAAATACCACAGGTTTATATTAAAAGTGCTTATATTGTGTAATAAAGTTAAGTTTATTGTTATCACCGCTATACGCTATTACTAAACTACCACTATTCACCTATCTATTTACTACGACTATCTATCTACAACCTGCCAAAAGGTCAATCAAAGACGAAGGGTCATCGTTGCAGTTAAAATTTGTAAGTAAGTAAAATAAATTAACTGGCACGCGTGAGAACTTCTGTCTCAAACTAATAAAATCATCTAAAGACAAAGACACTCATTGGTTCACGGGAGCGAAATATCCCAGAGCAGCGAATCCTAATTTTTAGAAGTTTAGGCGATTATTTCTTATCCACGAGGTTTAATGGTCTAAATAATTAAATTTTTAAATTAAAGAAAAATTTAGTGTTTCAATATATATATATATATATATATATATATATATATATATATATATATATATATATATATATATATGGGTCATTCCACCAAATAAGAACATTTTTACGGGGCGACCCTCGCGGATTATGTTTAAAATTTATGGAGGTGTTCTCTATTATAAGACAACAATTCCCTGAGAGTTTTAGCTCTTAATACGTAGCGGTCTTGAAGTTATGATTTTTTGAAATTTTGGAAAAAATTTTTTTTCAACTTTTTCGTCAATTTTTCTGATATGAAAAACATTTTTAAACAAAATCGACAAACATTGTATTTTGTAGGAAAAATTCTCAGCTTTTGAATGAAAATATTTATTTTTTCATAAACTCATCAGAAGATCCTTAAAAATCGAATTAAAGTGGAAAAATTGATTTTTTTCGGTGTGCAGCCCAAAATTCTTCAAATTTGAATTTTTTTTCTGAAAGCTGAGAGTTTTTTACACAAAATATAGCGTTTTGCCGATGTGCATATTTTTTGTTTCTTCACAATTAAATTAAACGCAAATTCATTATAATTAAAATACTTTTATTTTTGAACTTTTTTGAGATGTGGACACAGTTTTAATGAAAGCATAACCAATTTCATCTTTTAAAGGCACAAAAGTGTGTAATGACTGTGTACCTTTCACCGTTTTCGATTGAGAATATCGTACGTCTAACACATTTTTTTAACTTCCCGCTAAGAAAATCGAAGATTTTCAAAAATCGGGAAGTTATTGTTTTCACGCCGTTTTGCAAAAATCGAGTTTTCATCAGATCTCCACGTTTGAAGGTCACAGGAAGCTTCCCTGACTATCCCCGCGAGGTTGTCACGGTGTCTGTATGTATGTATGTGTGTGTGTGTGTGTGTGTGTGTGTGTGTGTGTGTGTGTGTGTGTGTGTGTGTGTGTGTGTGTGTGTGTGTGTGTGTGTGTGTGTGTGTGTGTGTGTGTGTGTGTGTGTGTGTTTGAAAGTATGTGAACCGCTTATAACTTTTGAACGGCTTGACCGATTTCATCGCGGTTGGTGCCATTCGAAAGGGCTTGACCAAACTTAGATTTTGAAAACTATTTGGACCGATTCAGATCAATAGATTTTGAGAAATCTTAAAAAAACTGAAAAAAATTTTTTTCAAATGTGGTTTTTTTGGAATAACTTTTAAACGGCTTAAAGGTTCAATTCCAAAAACTAATCAGCTCTTAACCTCAAAAAATCACGTCGATCGCCACCAGTCCGGTCAAAATCGGTTGATTCGTTCGAGAGACATCGTGAACGAAAGAAAACCGAAAAAAGTGTTTTTTCGGAATAACTCCAAAATTCCTAGCGCGATCAATTCAAAATTTAAGATTCTTTATGAGGCTTAAAAAACTGCGTCGAATGCTTCTAACCGC
>NC_058158.1:23496423-23507891 GCF_020080835.1 Cotesia glomerata | reverse complement strand
AATTATAGCAGTTTGCAAATTCAAAAAATACTGTTTTATTAAACTTCCATCAGACTTTTGAGCTCGAAGAGCTCAAAAGCTTAGAACAGCTTACTCTATGAGCTCAGAGAGCTTAAAATAACATATGAATTATATTAAAACGTCATAAGTGCAATTTTAAGAGCTTGTTTATGGAATTAGTGGGAAGTTGCAGGGATGGCCTTTAGAGTCAACCGATTTTTTAGGAGAAAACACCAATTTAAATTATTACCAATGTTTTTTTTTTATAAATTCAGTTGGAATTAAGTTGGAATAACTTTCGAACGGCTCTATCGATCAACTCCTAAAACTGTCTTCAGCTCTTAACCTTAAAAACCACGTTGATCGCCGCTAATCCTGTCAAAATCGGTTGATTTGTTCGGAGAGATACCTTGCAGGAAAAACCCAAAAAAGTGTTTTTTCGGAATTACTCTGAAATTTCTAGTTTGATCAATTCAAATCTTAAAAATTTTTCTTAAGGTACTAAAAACTGCGTCGAATGCCGTCAACCGCGTGGAAATCAGTTCATCAACAACAACACATAGATCGTGCTTTTGAGTTTCAGCGAGCTCAAAACGTCGTAAATGAAATTTTTAAGCGCCTGT
This sequence comes from Cotesia glomerata, assembly GCF_020080835.1. NCBI lineage: Eukaryota > Metazoa > Arthropoda > Insecta > Hymenoptera > Braconidae > Cotesia > Cotesia glomerata. Next base: position 23,507,268 of record NC_058158.1, on the reverse strand, counting down.
GTATGGAACTCAAGTGGGAAGTTGCTGGGATGGCCTTATGGTCAACTGTTTTCCTAATTATTTTTTTGAAAGAGAGCTATAACTTCTGCGAAAAATACAACTATCGGGGTCCTGTTTTTTTCGAAATTTTTGTTTTTTAATGCTCTTTCAAGAAAAAAAATACCTTTTTGATCTTCTTTGATTTATTCCTTAATACGCGTTCATGATGAACAGAAAAGAGAAGTTAATTATTTATTGATGCCATGAATAAACTCCAATTTAAAAAAAAAAAAATTTTTGAATTAAGAAAAAAATAGAATCAAACGTTCGTCCACGTGATTGGATTATTGGTCTAAAAACCCCTATATTTGTCCCGCTTTCTAGAAAATTTTTTTCAAAAATCGAAGGGGGCATACATTTCGAAAAATGTTTTTTTTGCTTAAAACTTAAAAAAAATAGGAACAAATCTGGAAGATTCCAAGAGATATTTTTTTCTTGAAGGAGCATTAAAAACAAAAAATTTTGAAAAGAACGGGACCCCTGATAGCTGTATTTTTCGCGAAGTTATAGCTCTTTCAAGAAAAAAAATTTGAATTTTTGGAAAAAATCAACATCTCAGAAACAGGTGGTCAAAAAAAATTTGAAAAAAATTCCGCTTTTAGTTGTGTTCTTTTTTGATGGTATTGAAAGTTATGTACCGTTTTCAAAAATTGGAGAGGTCGACATAAAAAGTCGCCGATTTGGTATGAAATGCCCCATATATATTTATTTGCCATCAAATCATTTATTTTTAATTAATTTTGAACTTCTTGTTAAAAATGTGAAGTTTTAGAAAACCAGGAAGTTATTTTATATTATTCACCAGAAATTGTTCAATTATGAAATAAAGGAATGATTTGTAACAACAATCAAGTTAACTCAATTATAATTGGAGAAAAATTGGATTATTGAACATTGAAATGAGCCAAAACCAAGAACACACACTCAGATCAGTTAGCAACGCCCGTGATGTCGCTCGAGACTTCCACGCAGACGGATCAGGTTCAAATCCCTCCACATCCGAAATTTTTTCAGAATTAATTTCTATCAACCCGTAGTTCATCACCTCAGAATAATAATAATTCAAAAATAAACAAGTAAAAAATTTTTTATTGTTTTAGCTTTGGTCCTTGCTTCACAACATTATTTATATTTTTGTTAAAATAGATTGCCGTAAGATGGACGGTGTGGCTTAATGTATATAGAATAAGCGAAAGGAAATTTAGTATATACCGGATAGCTCAAATGGTAGAGTAGCTGACATGTCTTCGGAAGGTTCTGGGTTCGAATCCCAGTCCGAGCTATCTAATAATTTTTTCTCGCATATTTTATAAACTCACATTAAGATGATCCTCTTCACATTCCTTTCTCAATCCTTTCTCCTACCAATATCAGTTATGTGAATGTGGAAAGCTTTCCGTAATATTACCGTAACTCCTATTGCCCGCTTCACAGCATTGTTTATATTTGTACGTTATATTTACATTATAATTACATTATATTTATATTTACAAATATAAATAATGCTGTGATAGCGGAAAGAATAGGAGTGCAGTGATTATTACGTGAAAGCGTTCCACATTCACGTAACAGTCTATTCCCATAATGGTGTAGTGAAATTATTCCCATACCATTATGGGGAATCATTCCTATACTATTATGGGAGAAGTGGTTCCCATATAATTATGGAAACCATTCCTATAATATTATAGGAATGATTCCTATAGCATTATGGGAACCAGCATTCCCATAATATTATAGGAATAGTTCCAATAATGATATAAAAATAGTTCCCATAGTGGTATAGGAATAGTTCCCATAATATTATGAGATTAGAGCGCATAATGATATAGGGAGCCTCAGTTTCTCATAATAACATGAGGAATTATTCCTAGTATATTATGAGAACCATTCCCATAGGAATAAGTTCTCATACTTTTTTTTCCAAAATTATTTTTGTCCGACGAAGGCGGAAAGCGGCAACTTTGTTTAGTGTAGCGGGACCAGAAAGCTGCTACTTTCCACCCGGGAGGGCAAAAGAAAAATTATTTTTACTTCGATTTTCTTTTTTTTTTTTTAAGAATTATATGCAAACAAAGAATTTTTCTCAAAGGCATAATTTTGTTGAAATCTTGTTTATAAATAATTAAGAAAACAAAAATAGTAGTTTATTTACGCAATTTCTTAAAAGTTTACATATACGCTCGTTATTTGAATCCCAGATTATTCTTCAGCTCTTATATTTCCATTAGATCAGGTTGATATTGTTAAAACAATAAATGATATTTAGCAGATCTATCAAGTGACTAAATAACAGAACTTATTTAAAACATTATAGTAAAATTTGCCAAAAATTATTCGTATTTTTTTATCTAAAAGTACATAGAAAAACGAAACTTTTTTATTCTTTGAGTTTTTTTATTTAAACCATTTTTCAAAAAGTTATAAGCAAAAAATCATGATGAGAGCGGTTTTTTTTTTAAATTCCGTATCTTTTGAACCAATGATAAAAAAAATCTCAAAATTTAGGAGTGATGAGTTTTTGATGAGTAGGTACTAAAATAATATCAAAAAATGACGAACAGTAAAAATTAAAATTTTTAAAACCATCCGATTTGGCGTGGAATGCCTCCTCTTATATAAAAGATTTAAAACCATGAAATGTACATTACTTATTACTTAGGTTTTCTAATAATTTCATTGTGTTTTGTTTAAGCGTTATTCATTGTTCAGGATATCTAAAAGTGCACATTCGTGGAAGGTTTCCTTATGAAGAATGTCATAATAATTGGTCTTGTAGCAGTAGGAAATTCGCTTCCACCCAGTGCAATCAATGGAGATAAAATTGCTTTACCATAATATGTTTATGTTTTCGTGCATCTTTTTGGATCTTCAAGCTTATATTTCTTGATGTGAGGTATGTCAATTGTCGATCTCTAAAAATTTGACAATACATAGAGTCATGCCTTAGCAGTATCGCCTGTTCGCCGCTAGGTAATACTCAATGTCCGTGTACTTTTAAACATGCGTTATTTCGCCAAGGCCTGTCTTGAAGCCCCATGCATGATCATATACAACCATGCAAACCCATGCATGACTTATTAATACCGTGAGAACTGAAAGGTCATGCATTCCATGAATGAATCTGCATGACATTGTATGGCCATCCAAGAAACTTGCTTGATCATGCATGATTCCAAGTTTGATAGAGCTTAATCATGCATAAAGTCGTTTAACTTTAGTGAGGAACTATCATACACGCCTGTACATGCCCTTGAACAGTCTACACTGTTGTCGCTTGACGAAAAGCTCGATCGGGTATATTGACCATTTGTGGTTGAATAGAGCAAGTAATGGCATAAACCTGCTTGACTGCGTATGGCTTTGTACGATCATTCATGATCGGGCTTGGCTATTGGCCATTACGATAACTTTTCCTTGGCCAAAATCAATGCCGGATACGATACCATTATGGCGGGTGATTCGTAATATTCTGAAAAGTTTGAAAATTCGGTATTAAAAGTATTGTTGATGTTATAATTTTTTATATATTGACTCAAATTTCAGAGTCTCTTTTCCCTCAAGTATGAATACTAAAAAGTTAATTCTTGACCCCCGATTTACACGTATTACGAAAAAGTTTAATTTGTTTTACAACTTCCATAGTTTAAAAAAAAGTGTTGTTTCAGAATGATCATACGAAACACACTTACATGATCAGGCTGGGGTTATGCTCGCTTATTTAGCTTTGTATTACAAATGGTCGTACTTGACTGAGCTTGGTCAAGCTTAGAGGTACGATCAGGCTTTTGATCAAGCAAGATTGTTGAATGGTCATGAAGGCCATACTCCTTCATAAAGGCTCATGAGTTCTCTGGGCACGATCTCTGAGTTCTCACAGTATACGCTTGCACACAGAAAAAAAAAAAAAATTAACTTTAAATCAAAACATGAAATAATTTTGAAAAATTTCATCGTTTTGGTTTGAGTTGAAAAGAATTATTAAACTAAGAAGAGTCTTGATTTAAAGACAATGAAAGGAACGTCTTCAAAATGATTTTCTTGGTTCAAAATTTTTTCTCTTATTTATTTATTTTTATTTATTTATTTTCTACTATACAGGTCTATAGAGAATGCATAGGCATCTGAGCATAGAAGCTGGAGCATTAGATAGAGGTATCCTAATTTTACAAAATATTTAAAAAAATATGTAATAATTCAAAGTACATAAGGAATTTTTAGAGAAATGTGCACAAAATCCTTTGTACATTTACAATGAGCAGATTCTTGATCCAATCTTTTATCCTACAGTTTAGTGTTTTTACTACACTTTAATATCTTGAGACTATTAGGTAAAAGGTTAAAAATATTTTATTGCAACATAGTAAGCGTTCTTTTACGCTAATCCTTTTATTAATTTTAGGGAGAGATATCGACTTAAATCTAGTTCTAATATCTTTAGCATTGTATTGCTCTTTACACTTCTAGATAGTACTGCGTGGGGCTTTTGCAATAAAAGTTTTCTTAATATCCAAGCGGTATATTTAAAACACCACGTCCTTCGAAGTATTTTAACATATTGTTTTACGAATGCTTATAATAGGCTTAATGGCGTTATTATAAGCTTACCCTAAGCAATTATCCCCATAATTTATGACACTTTCAAAGAGTCCATAGTACATACTTTTGCCAAATACATTAATGTTAACAATTTTGGAAGGTTTGTAAAAGAAAAAACAAAGTATATTACTTTTTGGACAATTCATTTCATGTATATTCCATTTCATTTGAGAGCATCAAAAACAATCCCAGGCATATTTACAATATTCTACTCTAAGAAGCTCTCTATTGTTTATTTTTAGTGTATAATTGACAGGGAACACTATCTTTATAACTTACCAAATGTAATATAGGTCGACTTATCTATGTTTAGTGAGGATTGATTATCTCGTAGCCAAACATCAAGTATTTCTAGCCAATTATTCAAGATTGAACTAATTTCAATCCAGCTATTTCCTGTACATAGAATTGCCGTGTCGTCTGCATAAGCAACGAGAGAATTCTCCGGCAATGTATAGAAAATGTCATCTATATACAAAATAAACAATAGAGGGCCTAGAATTGTTCCTTGCGGTACACCAACTTTTACATGCGTTGTTTCACTAATGCAGTTATTGACTTTGACACACTGCTCTCTTTTTCTTAAATAATTTTTAATTAATAGGTGCGGAATACCCCTAATACCACGCCTCCAAAGCTTATCTAACAATATTGTATGATTTACTGTATCAAAAGCCTTGGCAAGATCCAAAAATACTAATACAGTTGGTCTATTATTGTCAATATTCTTATATATAAAATCTGAGGTGATAGACAAGGCATCATCAGTACCTCTATTCCTCATAAAACCAAATTGGTTGTTACAAATTAATCTATTATTATTACAAAAATCATATAATCTATTGTAAATTATTTTTTCGAAAATTTTAGCAAGGTTTGATATTAATGAGATAGGCCTATAATTGTTAGTTAAAGATTTATCACCTGTTTTATAAATAGGAATTATATCAGCTTTTTCAGCGTAGTGGGCCATATTGCATCACTAATACAAACATTGAAAATATTTTCTAGTGGTAAACTAATATCTTTGGCAATTATCTTAAGTACCTTACTACTAATACCATCTACTCCACCTGACTTATCCTTCAATTCAAGGATAATTTTTTCTATTTCAGTACTGTCAGTTGGAGTCAAGAAGATAGTGTTAGGGTTATGTTTGACATTTTTTTCTATATCTAAGGGTTGCTTATTAATTTTTTTGGCTAACTCTTCACCAATATTAGTGAAGAAATTTACAAATTCATCAGCAATTGCCTGATGATCTGATATGATCTCTTCGTTACAGATTAAATATTCTATATCTCGCGCTATTTTATCCTTTTTACCTATTTTACTACTGACATATTGCCACATCTTTTTGCTGTCTTTAAAAATTTTATTTACATAGTTTCTTTCATGACTAATTTTTGCACACACTATAATTTTATTTAATAATTTACAGTATGTTTTATATTCTAGTTTTAGTTTAACATTATTCCTATTCAAGTTCCATAGGTTATATAAAGTTTCTTTTGTTTTACATGAAATTATAATACCTTTTGTAATCCAGTTACTCCTAGGTTTATTATTATTTTTGTTTACTGTATTAACTACCTTAAATTTAGATTCATTAATGAGCATTTGAACTTTGTCAATCAGTATTTTGAAAAATTCATCAGGGTCTTTTATTTCAGTAAGCACTGACCATTTATATTGACCACTTAATTTAGCTAGCTTATTGTAATTAATAGAGTAGGCTACTTTCGGAATTATTTTTATAGGTTTCGATACTAGCGATACAAAAATAGGATAATGATCTGTAAATACATTGGTATAAGTAAAAGATGAAATTTTTTTAATATTAGTTTTTACGAATATGTTATCTATACACGTTCCACCCGAATCATTTGGTCTTGTTACACCGTTGAAATACGGTAAAAAATCCCTTTCAAGTAGCATACTTAAAAATTCATTTGTTATATCATCACATTTCATTAAATTGATATTAAAATCCCCTACTATTAGATGATTATTCCCATGATTCTTTTCGTCCAAAAATTTTGAGATTGATCTCACAAAATTGACTTTCGAAATATCATGGCATCGATATACACCAGAAACTTTCACAGATTTGTTGTTTTTTAATTTTATAGTTGTAGAAATTATATTTAAGTTATTGATTACTTCAATAGAAACACTGTATATTAACGATTTTTTAATGTATAGTACAACACCATCAGCTTTGTTGCATTTACTTCCGTTATAAAAAATATCATAGTCATTTAATTCAAAAAAGGAGTGACAAGTAAGAGCCCAGGTTTCTGTACATACAATAATATCCGGTTTAATTACTAAATGCTCGATAAATAATTCAAGTTTGTTGATGTTTGAATTTAAACCTCTAACATTTAAATGTAGTATCAGTAAATCACTTAAAGACAATGCATTGTTCAGGTTGTATAGGTCTGTGTACACTTCTTCGGTCTGTATATTATTATTGTCAATCATTTGTGGTTCACGATATTGATTGATTACTATTTAAATTTATATTTAATTTATTTCCTATTTTACCGAGTGATTTAGGTATTACAGGTTTCACCGGGTAATCAGTCATGTTTATAATTTTATTTAGATTAAAGGTAATGTATTCACAGCAAGTGTCAACAGCACAATGATCCGTAGGGCGATTTTTATGATATTTTTCGTTATAATATACACAATTTAGACATTTGAGCGTATTACTTTTACATGTATTAGTTAAGTGATCACCGGCACACACAAGACACTTAACTTCATTTTTACAGTTAGTATGTTTATGATTTGTTCTACCACATTTAAAACATAGATTAAAGTTGAAATAATCCATGATACGACAGCATTGATATCCTATGTATATCTTGAATCCATTGTTTTTTAAATGCAAATAAGATTCTGGGGTTAATTCTAAGATCAGCGTACGAGTGCCCAATTTATTCTTGAAATCTGCAATTATATTAAAAGCACCATCCAGGTCCAGAAAATTCCTGTAGTATATATCCTCGCATAATTCATCTTTATTAAGGTCGTTTTCTACATTTAAGACTTTAACTTTCGGCATGCTAAGATGCTCTAAGTCCACACAATAGTCATTACCTAATTTATCACTCAAAACCGATTTAACTTTCTGTAAATCATTCATATTTTTACACTTAACAGATACACATCCATTGTTATTTTTTCTTACATTATTAATAGGTAAAGAAATATCACTAGTTAATTTCTTTTTCATCTTCTCCAAAGTTTCAACATTATTATTTATATTTTTAGCTTTCACTATGATTTTAGGGACTTTTTCATTTGATTTCTCAGAACCTTTAGCAATATCAGCATACGTCGAGATTTTATTATTGAAAAAATTTCCATTTTCAACAATCTTATCCAGTAAACTGTTTCGGGCTTGTAGTTCAGTATTTAGTTGTCTTAATAAGTCATTCTCCATCTTCAGAGCAGAAGTTTCATCTATCTCAAGATCAGATACATCTGATAAATTTTTAGTTGTATTCAATGTTAAATTATTACTTAATTCATTGCGTAATTCATCTTTATGATGAATTTTTATCTGCGTTATAATTTTCCTGGCGTTTTCATCCAATGTGTTTATATCATACTCTTTTTTGGAGGTTAGATTTTCATGATGATGATTAGGGCAGATAACTAACATTTCCCCAACATATTTCCCATTTGAAAATTTATTGAAATCCCCTTCGTGATACACATTTTCACATATAATACAAATCACTATTTTAGGCACACTAGTTTTTGGGTGACACTTAAAAACTTTCCCTGCATATTTAGTACCACCTATCAGGTTCGCCATCTTGGACCGGATGAATATTTTTAAACAATAAATTGCTTTGGACATCCAACAGAGCATGACTCGCAGCTCCTGGACTTTTGAACGAAAAATTTTCTTTTGGAACAACTCCTAAGAAAACTGATGACAGCTCCAAAAATTCTCTGTAGTCACTCCTTGGATGATATTTCTGCAAAGAAGTTAAAATTCAAAATATTGATTCATAAACTATTATTTTCCATTCGTCGAAAAGAAAGAATGAATGAATTGAACCAAAATACAAATAATTTTGAACCGATAAAGTTGATAAGCTTTATTTCTTCTCAACGATTTTTTAAGATATGCAACAAAACTTAATCACTTAACACAGATCTTACCTGCAAATATTCTCCAATGAATCTTAAAATTTCATCAGTGATGTCTGACAAAGCTTGATCAACAGCGTTATCTTCTATACCCGCTTTGAATTTTGATTTATCAATTTTGTTCCAAAACCTTTGAATCGATTGAAGATTGGCACGTTCGGGCCTGTTTGTTTAGGCCAATATACTTCAAAACGCTTTTAAAATAATTTCAACCATGTGGTGACGACATGGTAACCAAAAAAGTTCCCGACCTAAAGCTTTCTCTAATTCAACACCTGCGCTGTGATAAATACCTAAAAAATAAAATTCAAGTGAGATATTGGAATAATGCAAATTGTATTTTAAACTTGTTGTTGCTCACAAAAACTTAAGAAACAAAAAAAATTTTCAGTTTTATGTTAATGATCTTAAAGTATTTTAAGCGAAATTGTGTAAATCTTACAAATTTACTTCAACGTCATGAGAAAAATTTTGTAATGTTACCTGTGTTAGTAACTGCAGTATCAAAGCACACTGCTTTAACATATGGATTAACACCCCACTGATCTAGAATCGAATGTACAGCTGTTGCTTGTTCTATTCCAGTCCTGAGAATTTATTTTGGAACTCCTAATAGTTGTTCTTCACCAGATGATGATAAAACAATAGGCAGCCTATCAACGGTATCAGAATCTCAACTATATCACTTAAAAGCTTCCTCGTCCCAATGAACAACGCAATTATCATCCAATTTCACTTGTTCCTTTAGTTCTCTTAGCTATACCCGAGTCGAAATTTTAAAAGCGTATCTCAAGCGTCTCAGGTGCTTTAAAAACGTATCTCAGGCGTTCAGGCGTTTAAAGCGTATCTCAGGCGTCTCAGGCGTTTAAAGCGTATCTCAGGCGTCTCAGGCGTTTAAAACGTATCTCAGGGCGCCTCAGGCGGTTAAAACGTATCTCAAGCGTCTTCAGGCGTTTAAAACGTTTCTCAGGCGTCTCAAAGTGTGATGAAAAGAATGTTTTAAAAACGTCTCAAGCGTTAAGAGCGTGTTTGAGGGGCACACCGAATGTGGAAAATTAAAAAATCTATTTTTTTTGTTTCATATTTCGATAGGTTATTTTTTTCCGGTGTTATTTTTACAAATTCTGTAAGAATTACACTCCCTAAGAATTTTTTAAATTACATTTGAAACTATGTAAAACTTGACATTCAAAATTGAATTCATAAAAAAGTTTTTTCAACCTATAATTTTTTTTTCTAGTTTTTATTTTCGAAGTGACGCTATTTCCACTACAGAAACTGTAATTTTCTATTTTTATTTGTTTTCGTACTTGTCAACAGCTTGTAATCTTGGCTCTGGTTGCGAGTGGAGAGACTCTGAAGTTGCATTACACTGTTTAGTTAGCCCCAACCAAGACGATTTGAAGTCTATGTAAATGCCTGTAGGGAGAAACTAATCTACAGATCAGTTTCTTCCCTAGGGGAAGCTAAAGATAAAACTTTAAAACCTTTGAAAATAACATACCTTAAAATTTTTAATCGATATCCTCAAATAGTTTTCAAGCTTACAGCCACTTGAAAAGTAGCCACCGGCAGTTAGGAATGAGATCATTTTATCTTTAAACGCGTTTCTTCTCCTGAAACAAGCATTTTTCGAATTTGTTGCAAGCGATTTACTCGGAGATTAATTGATCCAATCTCTATCAAATTTTTTCTAAAAGTGTTTGTATATAGTTCTCCATACAATGATCTATCAATTTTTTGATCTTTGGATCAAAAATCGAATTATAAGAGGCCAAAACGAATCTCAAAATTTGAGGTAAAATTCAAATCTTTTTTTTTAAACGCCGCCATTTTCTCAACTTTTTGTCATTTTTTCTTTGGCCGTAGGTCATTGTACGGAAAAATATTTTCTAGTTCAACGAGAATTTTTGGCTTTTATCCATTGAGAAGGCCTGAACTTCATTGCAGCAGTGGAAGACCTTTTTTTTTAGCATCGTCGGAGGATCGTAACCTTAAAAATACTTAATTTTTCAAAAAATTTTTCTGTGT